>NW_028252359.1:0-5000 GCF_964263255.1 Lissotriton vulgaris | reverse complement strand
GCGCCCCTCTCCAACTGCTACCAGTGCTGCGGTGTTTGTAAACCTGCCACGCTGCTGTTTGCAAAATCTTGCTCCGCCCCCTTGGTGACGACCGGCACTCCTTTGTAGCTCCGCGTTGTGGAACTACAGGTCCCATAATGCCTTGGTGTTGTGCCTCATGGGATCGGAATTGCTGCTCGGGGTGATATTCTCAGAGTAGATGTCCGTGGGAGGCACAGCATTGGAAGTACACTGGGAGGTGGGGCAATCAATCAGTTCGGCGCCACCTCGAGTCCCCCTTCTTTTCACGCCGTCACCTCAACACCCGGAATACTTTACGGTGGCTAGCACAGGAATCCCGGTTGCCCAAAGAGGGGATATGAATATCCCCTGCCCGCAATATCAGCCAGGTGTCAGGGTGGGTGCAGGACTTGACTGCTACCACAATCCAACGAAAAATTGCTCCCGAGGGAGCCTGCCAGGAAGTCCAGACCGCTTGTGCGGCGGGGGTGCACAGAATTGCGTACTGGCTTGTAGCAAAAATGTCTGTAGATACTCCTCCTCCCAAAGAAAGAAGCTGTGACCCAAAGGGAGAAACAAAGCAGCACTTTATTGGTTGAATGTCCCAGGCGAATGCATTTCGGCAATACCAGCCTTCTTCAGTGCCCCTCTCCAACTGCTACCAGTGCTGCGGTGTTTGTATATATATATTACCTACTGGCGGTCGCCAGTAGGTATATATAGTTAGGATTTTTTTCCTATGGGATTTTTGAAAATTCTATGTCGAATAACTTTGGCGTTCGTGGACGGAATTGGCTGAAATTTTCAGGAAATTGGCACATTTTGTTTCTGAGCAGCCCTTGAAAATTTGGGGTGGGTTTCGTCAAGGGGGGCCGAGAAAAAAGGGGGGTCCCAAAACACGTTTTTAACATTGAGTTTTCCATAGGGCGGTTGGACTCACTTTTAGCTCGAACGGCTGAATGGATTTACATGAAACTTGGCAAAATTGTAGACATGGTTTGCCCAACGTGCCTTTGCTATGTCTCAATATATGTGCTCCAGTGGATTTTGAGAAATTAACGTTTTAAAAAATAGATATATCTGTGACAGCGCTCCGGTTAGCGTTCCAGTTCGCGTACCTGACGCGTAACGGAACTTCGCGAAGCGAAGCTGATTGGCTTTCCGGTGTCTGTAAACATTCTAAACAGTCAAGAGCGGCCGCCATCTTGTGTCTCGATAGGATCGAGACACAAGAGGTGGGAAAAACAAAGTGGGAAATGAGCATAAGGGGCCAGAGTACATCCTCTCTGACCCCCTAGGTTTGATGAGGGGGCTTTAAAAGGGCCTCGCGGGGTTAAAAAATAATAATTTTATATCGTTGTTTTTGCGGGGGGAGCGCTCGGTACGCGCACCGGGAAGCGGTCCGGAAAGCGTAATATTGGGAAAATAGGATGAAAGAATGTTCAAATATTGTATGTTTATTGATTGTTATTTATTTTTTTTTTTTTTTATTTAAGTACCAACATGTAGGTACCAATGCAGAGTCTAAATATAAAAATACATTGTTTCCTTTGTAGATATCTTATTATTATTATTATTATTATTAAATGAAATTTGTAGAGCGCACTGACACCATGAGTTTCCTGGCGCTATAAGACATCGGATTCCAGAGCTGAGGTTGAGTGCAGGGTTAGCAGGGAAGGGGAAAGAGAAAAGTTTTGAGCAACTTCCTGAAATGCAGGAGGGAGCTGCTTGATTTGATGTTCAAAGGAAGGGAGTTCCAGAATTTCGGAGCCAAAAAGGCAAACCTACGTCCACCAAATTTGTTAGTTCTAATTTTGGGTGTGGTAAGAGATTTAAGATGGATAGAGCGGAGGTTGCGGATTGGACAGTAAGGGGTGATCAGAGAGGTCAGGAAGGCAGGGCAGGGGCAATTGAGAGCTTTGTATGTGAGACAGCCAAGCTTGAAGGCCACCCTTTGTTCAATTGGTAACCAGTGAAGTTTGTACATCATAGGTCTGGCAGATTGCCATTTTGGGGATTTAAAAATGATCCGGGCTGCCTGGTTTTGGATCACCTGAAGACGGTGAAGAAGAGTTTTGGGAAGTCCGTGATAGATGCTGTTGGAAAAATCCAAACGGGAGAGCACAAGAGAGATGATGACCTGAGTCAAAGCAGGGGTGGGAAGCAGATGACTGACCTTCCGGATCTTTCTAAGCTGGAAGGAGCAGGATGAGATCACGGAGCTAATATGAGGTCGGAGAGAAAGGTCGTCGTCAATTATTACGCCGAGGCTTTTTACAGAAGTGGAGGGGGCCGGCGGGGGTCCCAGTGCGTGAGGCCAGAACTGGGTGCCCCAAGAGGAAGGGCTAGAACCTGGGAGAAGAAGCTCAGTTTTCCCAGGGTTTAGCTTCAATTGGTTGGAGTTCATCCAATCTTGAATGTGGAGCATGGCGGAGTGAAAATTGTCTATTGCATTGGGGGAGTTGAGTGGGAAGATGATCTGCAAGTCATCCGCATAGTTAAAGACTGTAATGTCCCACTTGCGGAGTGAATGGAGTAGGGGACGGAGGTACAAGTTGAACAGGAGGGGTGATAAGGAGGAGCCCTGAGGGACTCCGCAGGTTGTGGGGGTCTTGGGGGCTGTGTAGGGGCCTAGGCGGACGGCTTGGGATCTGTTAGACAAGAAAGACCGGATCCAGCCGAGAGCGGGGTCCTGGATGCCAGCCTGTTCGACACAGTTGAGCAAGATGTTGTGGTCAACCGTGTCGAACGCGGCCGAGAGATCAAGGAGAACAAGAGCCTGGGGGATTCCTGAGTCGGCATTTCTTCTTAGCATGTCGAAGACAGCCAATATGACGGTTTCGGTGGAAAATGAGGGCCTGAAGCCAGCCTGATTAGGCTCCAGATAGCGGGAGGACTCAATGAAATTGGAGAGGCAGCAGGTGACATGTGCTTCAAGGAGTTTTGAGAAGTAAGGCAGAAGCGAAATGGGGCGGTAATAGGAGAGTTCCGCTGGGTCCGCGCCAGGTTTTTTTAATAGCGGGACAAGGATGGCTTCTTTGAAGGGTCTCGGGACAGTGCCTGTGCTGAGTGAAATGTTCAAGAGAGGTAAGATGCAATCAGGTAAGGAGTGACATGCTCTACGTAAGACCGAGGATGGACAGCCGTCGTTCGGGGAACCTGATTTTACCCGGGAGGCGAGCTGTCCGAGGGAGGTAGGGTTAATAGGGGGGAATTCAGTGAAAATAGGAGTGTTATTGAGGGGGGTTTCCAGAGTGATGATCTGGGGGACAGTGGAGATCGATGCCTTGATTTTGTTAATTTTTTCGACGAAAAAAAGGTTAAGGGCATCACAGGTTTCTTGGGTGGGAGTCTGGCCTGGGAGGGTTCTGTCGTCGGATGTCAATTCATTCATCATTTTGAACATTTCTTTGGATTTATTGTCTGAGGAGGAAATTCGGTTCGAGAAATGGGAGGATTTGGCAGAGACTATGGCAGTTTTATAGTCTCGGCGAGCTGAGATGTATTGTAGTCTGGTTAGTTCGGAGTAGTTACGTCTCCATGCCCTTTCTGATTGACGTACCTTTAGTTTCAGTTTTTTGAGGTTATCCGAGAACCATCTGTGGGAGTTTTGGTGTCTGGTCGGGGGAAATTTAGTGAGAGGGGCGAATTTATCACTGGCTGACTGTAGCCAAAGAGTGATGTCATGTTCTAGTTTATCCACATTAATGCATGGGCCAGGGGCGGGGCAAGTGTCTGACAGATTCGCAAGGAATCCTTCAGCGTCATAGGCATTCCATTTGCGGGATAGACCTCCGGCCATCAGAGGGATGGGGGAGTGGCCACTGAGCATGAGAGTGGTGTCTATTAAATGGTGGTCAGACCAAGTACAGGGTGAGACGGAGGGAGGGGAAAAAGAGACGTTTTGGGTCCAAATTTGATCTAAGATGCGGCCCTTGATATGTGTGGGTGAAAGAATTTGTTGAGACAGGTTCAAACTGGTGAGGGCCTCGAAGACCTCCAAGGCGTGGGTCCCGGCATTGATGTCGTTGAACCAATAATTGAGGTCACCGAAGAGGGCGAATCTGGGATGGGAAGTGAGGAGGTTGATCAACTGGTCAGACAGAGTGGCCGCGAAGGTTGGCATCGGTTGAGGGGGACGGTAGAGAAGGAGAAAGGTTAAGGCCCCGCTTTCCGTGTTTAAGCTGAAGATGAGATTGTCAACACCCGGGAGGGAGATAGATGGGATAGAGGTGGAATTCAAGTGTTTGGAGATTATGGCCGCTACCCCACCCCCAGGGCGATTTCCTGGCCGATCGGCGCGAAGGATGTAATAGTCTGGGGGGAGGGCTGCCAAGATGTCAGGGAGTGAGTCCATAGTCAGCCAAGTTTCAGTAAGTAGGAGAACATCAGGTTTTTCGTTAGAGAGAAGGATAAAGATATCTGCCTGATGTTTTACTAAAGATCGAGTGTTTAGATAGAGAACTCTAATGGTGGTGTTACTTTGAGTGGGCGGATTAAGGGATGCAGCCGAGTTGGTAAGGTGGCGATCTGGCTGGGCGATACCGGCCGCGAGGATGCGTCTGATGGTAGAGGGGGAGAGTGAGAGGTAGGGAGACTGTAAGTACCTTAGGGAGGTGGCCGAGTATGTGATGATGTGGCCAGCGTGACAGGCCCCTGGGCCCGGTCTGGCGCGGACGGGCGAAGACGGGCTTGCCTTAGGCATCAGTGATGTCACTGACCATGTCATGAATGATGTAATATGTGACATCATCAGCAGTGGATTGCGGGTGCGCGATATATAGTTAGTGCAACTAACTATATATGCGAATTTCAATGGTTTTGTGCGAGTAAAATAAGGTTTTGTAAATGCTAATCCCTAACTATATATGGTCTATACCCTATGGTTTTTTCAGTGAATATATATATATATGTATATGTATATATGCACATGTATATATGTATTCATTAAAAAAACATAGGTTTCACACATGTTATAATTAGCTGAACATTGCACT
>NW_028252358.1:0-31498 GCF_964263255.1 Lissotriton vulgaris | reverse complement strand
CGACTTTTCCTTCCTTTTTTTAAAATTTTTTTTTTTATTGCTTTTAGGTTGCAAACAAATACAGATAAGTTTGATTACAATTTACATGGATGAGATATACAATAAAAGAAAGGGAAACACAACACCAAAAAAAAAGTAAAGCAAACAGATATTTAAGTCATTTCGTCATGGATCCATTGTTGTAACGGAGCCCAGATTTTCATCCCTAATTGTTTCTTCTTTCTTCCTTTAGTTGCATATATAGCAGATTCTAAATTTAATTTTGCTAATAAACAAGCCCTCCACGTAGAAAACGATGGTGGTTCTGAATTAATCCATTCCTGAGTAATACATGCCCGAAATTCGGACAACATAATAAAAATCAAGTGTTTTTGTTCTCTTTCTGAAGTGTCTATTGATAGGCCAAATAAAATCAATTCTGGTGTAAGAATTATTGTTCTCCCTGTGATTTTTTCAATAAAAAGTTGGATTTCTGAAATAATACCATATAATTTGGAACAGGAAAAAAACATATGTATTGCATCTGCTCCAATCTGTGTACATCGATTGCAAATTATACTAACAGTAGCCCCCCATTCATAATTTTAGCTGGTGTATGATAGAGATCAAACATGACCATATAATGTTGAGTTTGTGATCGTCCTGTAATTAGAATAGTGTTAGCAGTCTTAATTGATTCTTTTAACATCAGGTCATTTACACCCAGTTTCTCCTCCCATCTATGTTGGATCACGGAAAGATCATCTGGAAGAAAAGTTATAAAAAGGTTATAAAAATAACCTATTTTTCTTTTAACGAACAGACTCTCTATCATCAGAATCATTTTTAACCCTTGGTGATCATTAAGCGACAGCGAGTTTAAGAAGCTAAAGATCTGCAGGTATTTAAAGTAATCATAAGGAGGGATTCTAAATTTCTGTTGTGGTTCAGAAAAGGTAGATATAGTGAGAGTTGGCCGAATATAGATCACTCAGATAGTATATACCACTATGATTCCACCTTTTCATCACTGCGTCTCTGAATATGGGAGGAAAACAATGTGAAGAGTTTAAGGGGGTATATCTTATAATCTTTGGAATCCCCACCAATTTTTTTATAACTCTCCATACTTTATAGGCTGCCGAGATAATCTTAAATTTAGTTTTTTTGTAGTAGCTTGGTTTTATTATTCTTAAAAATTGGTTATTAGCTTCCATACCTAGAACTAATTCATAAATCGATGGGGAATGTGCATATGATATGGGAGTGTTTTTGCCCACAATTAAGGGAGCTATAAATGGAAGCACTGTAGCCAGATACTAGAATAACAAGCATTGGAAATGCAATAGGTCTCGCAGTAGGAAAGTTTGAGCTATAGGTGTTAATTATTTTTTTGTTTTTTATTTATGTGTTGTTTTTTCTAAATAGCTAAATTAATAGCTTTCTTCTTTACAAAGCCAATAGTTATAATTTTTCTAAATGTGACACCTCTAGCATTTGTAAAGCAACATGTTTTGTATTAACGGGACTTATATGTGACTTATATGTATTGATATAAAAAAATCAATGGCTTTAAAAAACAATAATTAATACGTAAATAAAATGGATTTTATTTTATATTGCCAATAGCTTAAAGTGTATTAAATATATTTAGTGAAGATGCTGTGGTTGCGCTGAGTGAGGGTGAGGGGTTGAGGGTGAGGGTGGGTGAGGGTGAGGGAGGGGTTGAGGGTGAGTGAGGGTGAGTGAGGGTGAGTGAGGGTGAGGGGTTGAGGGTGAGGGGGTGAGGGTGAGGGGGTGAGGGGTTGAGGGTGAGTGAGGGTGAGGGTGAGGGGTTGAGGGTGAGTGAGGGTGAGGGGTTGAGGGTGAGTGAGGGTGAGGGGTTGAGGGTGAGTGAGGGTGAGTGAGGGTGAGGGGTTGAGGGTGAGTGAGGGTTAGTGAGGGTGAGGTGTTGAGGGTGAGTGAGGGTGAGGGTGAGGCGTTGAGGGTGAGTGAGGGTGAGTGAGAGTGATTGAGGGTGAGTGAGAGTGAGGGTGAGTGAGGGTGAGGGGTTGAGGGTGAGTGAGGGTGAGTGAGGGTGAGTGAGGGTGAGTGAGGGTGAGGGGTTGAGGGTGAGGGGGTGAGGGTGAGGGGTTGAGGGTGAGTGAGGGTGAGGGGTTGAGGGTGAGTGAGGGTGAGGGGTTGAGGGTGAGTGAGGGTTAGTGAGGGTGAGGTGTTGAGGGTGAGTGAGGGTGAGGGTGAGGCGTTGAGGGTGAGTGAGGGTGAGTGAGAGTGAGTGAGGGTGAGGGGTTGAGGGTGAGTGAGGGTAGGTTAGGATGAGAGATTGAGGGTGAGTGAGGGTGAGAAGTTGAGGGTGAGTAAGGATGAGGGTGAGTGTGGGTGAGTGAGAATGAGGGGTTGAGTGTGAGTGAGGTGTTGAGGGTGAGTGAGGGTGAGGGTGAGGCAGAGGTGTTGAGGTGTTGAGTGAGAGTGAGGGTGAGTGAGGAGTTGAGGGAGAAGGGTTGAGGGTGTGTGGGTGAGGTGTTGAGGGCTAGTGAGGGTGGGGGAGGGGTTGAGGGTGAGTGAGGGTGAGTGAAATTGAGGGTGAGTGAAATTGAGGGTGAGTGAGGGGTTGAGGGTGAGTGAGAGTGAGGGGTTGAGTGAGGGGTTGAGTGAGGGTGAGTGAGGGTGAGGGGTTGAGTGAGGGTGAGTGAGGGTGACTGAGGGTGAGTGAGGGTGAGTGAGGGTGGCATCGACAGGCGAGACCTAATAAACCATGGCAGTTATATGAATTTGCCAGTTGCTTGGCGTTGTCAGCTAAGGTCTGGCATGCCAATTTTCATGCAGACCCCTGCAATGGAAAAAGTTAAAAGGACTAGGTTTGACACAAGATGTGTTTTCTGATTAGCTCCCAAAGGAAATGTTGTTCGCACCTACAGCCAAAACCGCTGAAAGGATTTACACCAAACTTTACATGAAAGTGGAACCTGACTCAGAAAGGGTCTTTCATTGGTTTAGTGTAAATCTATTCAGTAATGTTTGACATGTACGCGCTTTAAAAAGTTGATGAGCAGGCTTTAAAGAGTTAATACTTCTGTGTATCTGGGACATTTAAAGTGTTATTCAGGAAATCGCGAATCCAGTGAAATCTTTCCCAAATATGATTGGCGGATACAGTGCATTAATTTCCATCCCACCTTGAAATTCATGATTTTCAACAACAAAAAGTTAATTTCGCACCGTGGAAAACGTATCACTCTGCAGTTAGTGGGGATGGGGCTACTCAGAGGAAAATTAAGATCCAAAATAATCAAGAAAAAAAAAACATGTTTGTTTTGCCACGGTAACTATTTTAAGAAAATGGCAATTCCGTTGCCATTTAAAGCTTCTGAAAAAGACACCAGTTTGCGTAGGAGATAACAAAGCTAATTAAAAGTGTATTTTTGTGCGCAAAATATTAAACAAATGTAAAGAAAAAAATGAAAAACGAAAATAATAAAATATAGTAAAAGAAACCGTGGTGCACAGAGCCAAAGGACGGGCGCAGGGGGGGGGGGGGGGGGTCTGGGGGGGGGGGGTGCTTGGAGTGGGTTGGACAAAGCCCTATGGATAATCCCTGCTGCCTTCGTCATTCAGTGATTGGCACAAGCAATGGGCTGGGGGCATCGGATGATGACCCTTTGACAAACCACCGCTATGTTTAGCCAAAGGCCCAGTGCAGCTTGCAGCAATAATGGAAGAAAAAAAAGCCTCTCTTATACAAAAAATTAAGTTAAGGTTCTGATTCGAATGCAAAAAACAATTGAAATTCACCAGTTTTGGTATACAACGTACACATTTGAGGCATGTGCTGCACACACGTTCTTTATATGGGTTATAATATCTGACGGTATTGAAAATACAGTGGACATATGTATGTGGAGTTCTGCAAAATGTAATGCCATTAAGCATTTGAATGATTTTGAATGTATTAAAAATAAAATCTACAGGCCACATGAGGTATGAGATGGGCGCGTGCGCGAGAGATGCTGCCTGACTCTGCACCTTCCTCGGCATTGAGGTTTCCTTCGTCTCAGCACAACCATAACACAGTATCTAACAAATCTGTGAATCTTGCGGTCTGGCACACGTGGGCGCGAGCCGTGAAAAATGAAAGTAGGGATTAGAGCTGTCCGGGTTGCATCCGCTTGTTGTGATAATGGCCCTGACCCGCGCCGCTCAACATGGTGGACGGGATTGTCCTCCATAAGAAAACAAGATGGAGGGAAGAGAGGGGAGGGGGAGGAGAAATGCGACACGGCGGGAAGGGGAGGGGGCGGAGCGGGTAAAATAACAAACAAGCCGGAGGGAAGAGAGGGGAGGGGGGAGGAGAAATGCGACACGGTGGGAAGGGGAGGGGGCGGAGCGAAACACGTACCAATGGGGGCAGGGTGGGTTGCTATGGCAAACATCCCAATGAATCAATCTAAAATAAATAGACGGTGACCGCACCAAATATTAAATGAAAGAAAAATAAACCAGTGTGCTATCCAACATCAATGAAAAGCTGAAACCCACACCATACACGCTTCGCTGATGCATTAATTAGAAAAAACCCAGGGGGTGTGTCAATTGCCTAGAATGGAAGGAATGAGAGTTACTGCTCGTGCGAGTAGCCTCGACTTATCACCGGAAACATGATCTTCTAAGTAAAGACAGCTGAATAAGGAAATCCATCTATTATTCCACTTCACACGGCCGGCCGGTCGTGAAACTGAAAGCATGGCCGGCCGGCCGTGAAAGCCTTTGATGCGGCAGGGGAAATGCGAGACGGCGGGAAGGGGAGGGGGCGGAGCGGGTAAACAAAGACGGACGTGCACGCGCTTTTAAGCTCAATGCGCATGCGCATTGAGCTTAAAAGTCACGGGCACTGCAAGGAATCGCCACGATTCCTTGCAGTGTGGATAAAGAGTGGATAAGTCCCAATACTCTCGCTTGCTCGATGCGCATGCGCATCGACAGGCGAGACCTAAAAAGTATGGAGCGGCCCATCCACCTCTATCCCTTGGAAGTATCATTTTTTTTTTATAAGCTCTTCTAATGCCTTTATAACCCCATAGGAATCTTCCTGTCATTCTTTCAAGTTGCTTAAAATATTCAAGCGGGAATTCCAATGGAACTGTTCTGAATAAATATATAAATTTTGGCAGGATCAACATTTTTAGCACATTGTTCCTGCCATGTAATGATAAATGCAGATGATCTATTCTTTCCAAGGTTGAGTTGGCCTTCCTCGGGATCGGGACAACATTAAGATTAGGAATCTTTGATATAGGAGTAGTTAATTTAATCCCCAGATATGTTGCTTCAGAGACTATATTATTAAGAAGCAGAGGATTTTGGCCCACATAAATTATTTGTGTTTTAGATAAATTCAATTTGTATCCTGAAAAGGAACCAAAATTTGCTGCTAGTTCTTCGATTCTGGGGAATTCCCTTTTAATATCCCTGGTGAGTACTACTAGATCATCTGCATAGGCAAGGGCTCTATATTTGATACCGCCCACTTCCACCGGAACAATGTGCTCATCTTGATTTAATTGATTGAGGAGAATATCAATATAAATAGCAAAAAGGAGAGGGGAGGATGGGCATCCTTGTCGTGTTCCACGTTGAATAGGAAATGAGGCTGATTTCGTAGCCCCAATTTTTACAGCTGAGATTGGATTTTTATACAAAGCTTTAAAAGCAGTTACAATCCTTGGACCAAAACCCTTTATAGTTAGCAACTCCCAAAGATAGGGCCATGCCACCCTATTGAATGCTTTTTCGGCATCCAATAGGGTGATCCCAATTGATGTTTATGTACCCTCAGCCCAGTCCATGATAGCAATTACTCTCCGTACATGATCTGCTGTATCCCTATTTGGGATAAATCCATGTTGCCATCGGGATACGATTGTTGCTATTATTTTTGACAATCGTGTAGCTAGTATTTTTGAGTATATCTTGCTGTCGGTATTTATCAATGATATTGGTCTGTATGACGCGGGATGTAATGGATCCTTATCTTTTTTAAGAAATGTCATTATTAGTGATTGGGCCCAGGACTCCGGGGGAAAACCTCTCTGTGCCTCATGAAAAGTAATAAGTATGTCTTGTTTTATGATATTCCTAAAGCCCTTATAGAATTCCAATGGGATACCATCAGGTCCTGTTGCGATTCTTTTTGCTAACGATGTTAATGCATTTTCAATTTCTTCCCAAGTAATTACTGTTTCTAGAGCTATTTTTTGGTCATTAGAGAGAGATGGTAGAGCATTAGCTCTGGCAAAGTTCATACATTGTTGTGACGAGTAACAGTCATCATTATATTGATACAATTTTCGATAAAATTGTCGAAAAACTTCAAGAATCGAATCAGGATTATTATGTATCTGTCCTGTTTCATCTTGAATTGAATCTATTAATGTCAAGAAATTCTTTTATCCGATTTGCCATCATATCTAAATATTCGGGGTCAACTAAAAGTTTTCGATCAAATGTCCAGGTCCTTACATGAGAAGTTGATAAGTTAGTTTTCATTTCGATTACTATTGGATTATGATCCGAAATTATTCGTGGCTGGAGATCAAATTTAGTATCACAAAGTAGTATCTTCTTAATAAAAAAATAATCAAGGCGTACACATTTTTTATGGGGAAAAGAAAAGAATGTAAACCCGGGTATTGATAGATTTTTTTCATGAGCAACATCAAATAAACCGTGATCCATTATCAAAGAGTGAAGAGCTTTGAATGATTTTTTTTTTGCCCCTTGATAATCTAAGATATTGCGTATATTCCTATTAAGCTCTATATGAAGGTTGAGATCACCACACAATATTAATGATGGAGCCCAGTTGGCTAATTCTAAATTTAAAGAGTTCAGTATAATTGGATCATCTAGATTTGGGGCATATACAGAACAAATAGTCCAGATTTTACTATCAATTTTTAACTCCACTATTGCCCATCTCCCATATTGATCAACCTTATTACGAATAGGGGTCCCCAGACCTTTTCTAATTAGGATTGTCACTCCTTTCGTCATTGTACCTTGTGACGTGCAAACTAACAATTTCATCCCCAAGTATTCATACAATTTTCTATCATTCCACATAATATGTGACTCTTGTATACATAAAATATCCAGTTTCATGGTCTGTATAATCTGTGCAGCAACTCCCCTCTTTTTTTTTATTATTTATCCCACATATGTTCCAGGAACAAATTCGTAATTTTTCCATTACGGTAAATATTTTTTCATTCCCCCCACCAAGCATAGCCTATATATGATACATGTGAAAACATATATTACACACTTCATCTTATATCTCCCTATATGTCTCAAACCTTTAGAAAAATTTAGGGAACAAAAAAGAGCAAAAATAAAGAGAGATTTCAATATAAACATCTTTAGGTAGTTTCTGATTTTGTTTGCAACCCTTTTTTCCCTCCCTGACCACCCTAACCACCCAGAGCTCAGCCCGAGCCCACCCACCCGCTTTCCCACCCCTAAACTATCAGGGCAAAGGGACTGGCTAGTCCCTCTCATTGATGATGTGATAGGCGCTTCGTGGCTCTCGGCCCGTGGCTCCACATCATGATTATTGTTCCACAAAAAATCACACCAAACCCAGCATCTGAACACTGTGTTACCACCATAGGATATACCACCTTTATAATACCATTATAAGAAATCACTCAGAATCTAAAAAACAAGTTTGATGCTGGTAGAAGAAAAGAAAAGAGCATATGTACAAATACCTAAAGAAGCCAGAGAATTAATTTTTCTCCAAAACATGATATAAAGAAAGGTATTGTATTTATATATATTAAATCTTTTTGGAACAAGTTAGAGCATTAACTTAGAGACCCGCTACAACTTGCATTAGACCCCTATTTTATTTTTTTATTTTTTTTTAGCATATCATAGTATTTTTTCCCGTTTTTTTTCACAGCGAAAGTAATAACTCTTTAGCAGCCCCCTCTGAGGTTAGGAAATAAGTGCGCTCCTTATGAATTATTTTAAGTTTTGCAGGGTTTAGCAAAAATGCCTGTGCTCCTTTAGTTTGGAATAGAGGGATAAGCTGGCGAAGTTGCCAGCGAAGTTGGACCGTAGCATGGCAGTAGTCAGGACGCACAAAAAATTCAGTATCTTTACCCTTGCGCTTTCTATTTGGCCTGGCCAGGTCATAGAGGGCTTCCCTAGCTAAAAAATTATTCAATGAGATCAAAATAGCACGAGGTTTAGAAGCTGAGTCTTGTCGATTTTTTTGAAAGGGAAATCTATGAGCCCTCTGAATTTCAGTCTCCCCTCTCCATTGTTTTAAATCGGGGAAGGCTTCTATAAAGAGCTCTATGATATACTGTCGAGGATTAGACCCTTCATTACCTTCCGGAACACCAAGGACTCGGAGGTTGTTCCGGCGTGATCTATTTTCCAAATCGACCAGTTTCCAGTTGATATCTTCCTTTATCCCTTCCATTGCTTTTATTTGAGAATTTTGCTGAACCATTGAGTCTTCCAATTGAGAAATCCTAGTTTCCGTTTCTGTAACTCTTGCTACTGTATCATTAGATACTTTCATCACCTTCCTCAAATTATTTTGCAATTTCCTTACTGCACCTTGAGTGCGCAGATTCTCTGCTTTTGTCTCTTCTCTGTGATGCAACATGACTTGGTAAAGAACCTCTAATGTTATCTCTGGTGTTTCAGATCCTTCTTTAGTTACGCTAGGCGAAATAGAAGTAGGAGGAGGAATAGCTGCATTATCATCCTGCCTTAGTCTATTAGGAGACTCTTCAGGATCTGAGTCTTACGGATCACTTAGATCATTTTGTCCCGGATCAGAAAAAGATTTTTCAAATTCTTGCAGAGATTGGGGCCCTCTTACTACCTCCAAGTCTTCCATACCGTCCGAGTCTAAGGCTTGAGAGAGATCAGTCATGGAATAAAAATTTCCAGCAGAGTCTATGGATTCCATATCTTCAACTAAGTTAAGAGGTACTGAATCCAGCTGTTATGATACCTCCTCAGATTGCCCATCTTCCAGGGTAGTTGTATCGTTGTTAGGCAACATGTACTTTATCTCTAGTTGTATTAATATTGTCGGGGATTTTTGAGGGGTTGGATGTAGTACCCACTTTTTTTATACCTATCCCTGGTATTTTTGGAATGGCCCCTTGCCTACAACTCCCAGAATTTAACATATTTGAGGCTTGTAAATTGGATACTACTGGTACTTCTAAGGGAACCTCAGTAGAAGAGATAGGAGTTTCAGTCACATTTCTAGTCATATTCATACATGGGGTTCCAGCACGCACTGCATTAGTTGTACTCACTATGCCAGCTGATGATGAAACTGTTACTGCCCCCGTAGGTTGAGTAATTTCCTGTGTAGCCGCTGTAGCTGCCCTTGTTTTGGGTTTTTGTTGCCTTTGGACGCCGGTAGTAGGGTTTTTTGGAGCCATCCCTAGCTCGGAAGAAAAAAGCTCCTTTTGCTCTTTTCGTGTCTGCCGAAAACGCTGCTGTTTTCCGCGTTCCGACGGTTCCAGGCGTGTGCTCTGACCAGGTGTGCCGCTGGAGGGGGAGGGGTAAGTCGGGCGTAGCCACACCGATCGAAGGAAACGCGAGTAGCTTTTCCACGGGTCGAGTCGCATTCCAAAGCCAATAACAGAGTCCAAGATCGGTAAGTGTATATTTTTTCCCCTTCTAAGAGGTGTATGGATCAGGGTCGCTTCTTATGCACAGCCGTGCTGATTCCGATCCGGTAGCGGTGTCTCATGGAGTAAAGCCGGTCGGGACGGGAGCCTCCTTCAGCGCTGCTCACATGGACACTGCTGCGTCCACCATCTTGCCCCCCCACAACTTTTCCTTCCAATATGCTAATTACATAACTGAAGTTCTGGAAACCTGAAGAATTGAAGCAGTGTAGAAAACGCCTAAAAAACAAACAAACATTTTCCTCAAGTTGAAAGTCAAGTCAAACTGAAGAAACTGCAGCATTGTCACCAATGACCATATGATGGCAGTGAAACACCAGAGAATGACTATGTTCCAGTAAAAACCCTCTATGGTGATTATGCAATTGACGAGATTGAGGTGGACGATCGAAAATCACGAAGAAAAACAGCAGGTGAGCAAACAGTATGTCTGGCAAAGTAGAGAATGGTTGTGCTAAAGGTGGCAAGATCATGGATCGTTGCGCTCACTGTATGCGCAGAGCTGATGCAGGAGGAAGCACAAAGGGAAGACCATATAGACGTATAGGACTTATTCAGTCTCAGGATAACTTTACTGAAGAAACAGAAAGACGGGGTTGGCAGGGAAAACGTGGTTGGCAGTGTGTTGGGACAATCCTAAAATGACGGCACGTTAATAGACGTAGAGCAGGATGGCTCTCGGTAAGAGCAAGCTCAGAAGATTGTCGAACAGCTGTGGTGATGCAGGGAGAAATCGTCACACAGGGGAAACCCTTGGTAACAAGAAGGCACAGTATAAGGGAATCCATGCGACTACCGCTCAAAGTGAGGAGGTGTCTCGCGCCATGTTTAAATGTCACAATCCAGTAACGGTAAACGGAAATGCACGGGAAAACATTTTCTTAAATTAAACTGAAATTAAGGCAAATATAAGTTCCACTGACCTCCAGCAGATGGCAGTGAACATGCATTCACTCCCGCCGGTAACATCAACAATATCAATTGCCCTTTGTGCCCATCAAAGGAAGAGTCGGTAACCCATGTACTTTTTGTGTGCCCAGCTTACAAGGGCCCTCGTCGTAGGAGGCTTAAGCCACTGTGTTCTAATTTCGGTACCAGATCATGTTTGACAGCATCTCGTATTCTGGTATCTAATGTAGCGCTCTAGTGCTCCGAGGGTCTCAGGTTGAGCCCCCGGAAGCACTCCACACAATGTATCACTTTCTGGCCAGGCGTGGCCAGAAAGCTTTAAATAAAGGGACCGAAGTGGCACGGCACTTCCGGTCCACACCAGAGCAGCAACAGTGTGTGTGTCTTTTACTGCGCATATTTAGCGACGCAGCGCTGCAGGCCTAGCCCGGCCTTTGAACCCCCACACTGGCGACGAAGGTGGGATCCCCGTAAACCAAACGGCGCCAGCCAGCGGCATTACCTGCCAGACCACCAGCCGACCCGAACACCCCAGCCGCAGCACCAGAGCGGGGCACCCACGACGGCGGCGACCACCGGAAGCAAGACTACACTCACCGGTAAGCAGCGTGAGCAAGAAGCTGCGTGTGGCACCGGCGGTAGCAACGGCAGGAAGGCCCAAAGCAAAGACGCGCGCCGAAGGAAGCGACCCGGCAGCAGGCCCAGCAGTGCGCGCATGCGCAGAGAGCGAGGCGTCGTCACCGGGGAGAGAAGCCCTGGGAGAGCGCGAGGCCGGAAAGGCGCCTCGAACCAATCGAGCGCGAGGCCCAGCAAGCACCTGAGAGACCCAGCGAGGCGGCCAACCACGCCACGGGACAACGCAGTCAAGCTCAAGCGAACACAAACAGCGCC
The DNA here is from genome assembly GCF_964263255.1 of Lissotriton vulgaris. NCBI lineage: Eukaryota > Metazoa > Chordata > Amphibia > Caudata > Salamandridae > Lissotriton > Lissotriton vulgaris. Next base: position 19,994 of record NW_028252358.1, on the reverse strand, counting down.
CCATCAAGCATTGGCCAAAACAAGCACTAAACAAGCACAAGCAAAGACAACCAACGATCTGTTGCACACCAGATCAAACAAACGCCAACAAGCACAAGCAAGTGCAACCAACAACCCGACAGACAGTGGCTCAAGCAGACGCCAACAAGCACGAGCAAGTACAACCAGCAACCCAATAGAAAGACGCCCGAAAGGAAAGCGCCAAGCTACCTCCCAGCACCAAAATGACCACAAACCCAGGAGGGGCGTCTGGGGGAGCACAGCCAGGAGCCGGCCAGGCTCAGCAAGCAGGACCACCAGCGCCAGCATTAAACCTCGGAACACAGCCGCCAATACCGTCAGCCCACTCACAGATCCAGGCACTACCACCTTTCAGCGAACTGATAGACCCAGGGACAGCAGCTCCCCGATGGGCCGTGTGGTTAGGGCAGCTCAACAACTACTTCACTGCCACCAGGGAGAAAGATAACGAAGTAAAGAGATCCCTGTTGTTACACTTTGGGGGCACGGAACTGTACAAGTTATTCAAACACCTCCCAGACACAGGAGATGACGATGACTACGACGCGGCGGTCAACGCGCTGAACGCACATTTCGACCCCCAGCTAAACCCGCACTATGAGCGATTCAAGTTTCGCCAATCCAGACAAAGGGAAGGAGAAACCATGGACGCGTTCCATGCGCGGTTGAGGGATATCATAAGCACGTGCACGGATGATGACGAAAAGAAAGAAGTGACCGCACAGCTTATTCAGGGTTGCCGCAACAAACACCTAAGAACACTCATTCTAAGGCAACCGCGCATCACACTTGAAGAAATACTAATCCTGGCCAGATCCCACGAGCTGTCGGATGCACGTGCAACAGCAATGGAAGCAGCCCTGAACCCGCGGGCAGAAGCAGGAACCGTGGTGAAGACAGAAAGGGTGGATGCAGTCCGCAACACCAGTCGGGGAAGCAGAGGAAGATGGCCGACCAGGACGCCACGCCGAACATCATGCGGATACTGCGGCCGAGACGAACACAACCAAGAGGGCTGCCCGGTACGTGGCAAGACATGTTCAAAATGCGGAATACCCAACCATTTCGCAAGCGTGTGCAGGGGTGGTTCCCGAGGAAGAGGGGCGTCAGGGAGAAAACCAATCACAGGAGCCGTGAGACAACTATCGCTAGACGAAGCAACGTCGTCTCGATCACACAGATCGCCAAGGCAATCCCAATTCGACGAATCATCCACAGAGGATGAAGATGAATGCTACTACGTGTCATTCGTAAGTGAACTAAAGAAGCGTCGGAGACCCCAGCCGAAATGCCAAATACACATCAACGGATCCCCAGCGACTGGCGCCATTGACACGGGAGCCACCGTGAATGTCATGGGAATCCAACACTATAAAGCACTGAAGCCGAGACCCAAGCTAGTCCCCTCGAAGGCGCGAATACTAACATACGGCAGCCAGGAACCCCTCCCGCTGCGAGGGAAGATGACGGTCCAAGTAAAGGCGGAAGACAATGAGGTGACGACAACATTCCATGTAATAGACAAGGAGGCAGACCTACTTGTTGGTAGCAACACAGCGGAAGACCTCCGCCTCATTGCGTTTGCAAACGCTGTCAAAGCGCTCCAAACAGAAGACATCCTGGAAATGTTCCCCGCGCTATTTGAAGGCCTCGGCACAATCAAACGACCGCCGATCAAATTACACATCGACCCCGCCATTCAGCCAGTAGCACTGAGGCACAGAAGGATACCATTCCACCTGCGCACAGCCGTAGAAAAGGAACTCAACCAGCTTGAAGAACAAGGGGTGATTGAGAAAGTATCGGGGCCGACGCCGTGGGTATCCCCAATGGTGATAGCCGAGAAGCCGCGCCAGCCAGGCAAAATCCGCATCTGCATAGATATGAGGGTCCCCAACAAAGCCATTCGACGGGAGCGGCACCTCACCCCAACAGTAGATGACATCCTGACGGACCTGAATGGGGCCCAATGGTTCTCTAAGTTGGACCTTAACGCAGGATATCATCAGCTCAGACTAGCGGAGGAGAGCCGCTACATCACAACCTTCTCGACACACTTGGGGCTGAGACGATACAAGCGACTAAATTTCGGCATCTCATCCGCAGCCGAAATTTTCCAAAACACAATTAAGGAAATCCTAACAGGACTTGACGGGGGGCTGAATGTCAGCGACGATATCTTAATTCACGCCAAAACAAGTGAGGAACACCACCGAAGACTGAAGGCCACCCTACAAAGACTCGCACAATATGGCGTCACGTTACACAAAGACAAATGCCAATTCTTCAGGAAATCAATAGAGTTCTTCGGATACGTATTTGATTCAGACGGAGTAAAGGTGGATCCCCGCAAATCCCATGCCATTAAGAACGCTCCAGCACCGTCAACCGCATCCAAAGTGAGAAGCTTCTTGGGAATGGCACAGTACTGTGCAAGATTTATACCCAATCTGGCCACGATCGCAGAGCCCCTGAGAAACCTGACGAAGAAAGACAGCTCATGGAAATGGACGACAACTGAGGACAAAGCATTTAACCGAATCAAAGAGGCACTATTGGACAGCACAACGATGGCATACTTCAACACTGCGAGACCCACCGAAGTATTAGTAGATGCCAGCCCAGTGGGACTAGGAGCCCTCCTGTCGCAAGAATCCGAACCAGGGGTGTGGGCCCCGTTGGCGTTCGCAAGCAAGGCCCTGACAGCGACAGAGTCGCGGTACTCGCAAATTGAGAGGGAGGCGCTGGCAGTAAAGTGGGCTTGCGCCCATTTTCACCTCTACATATCTGGTCACCCATTCAGAATGGTGACAGATCACCAACCGCTAATTCCCTTATTCCGTGGCACCGCACCTCACCCACCGCCAAGGATTGAACGCTGGGCGATCCAAGTTCAACAATACCAAATGGACCTAGTGTACCGACCTGGGGCGAAGAACCCGGCGGACTTCCTGTCTCGCCACCCCCCCGCGGAAGAATCCCACAATGCAGACCCGGAAGTCCAGACCGAAGAGTTCATCAACATGCTAGCAACGGGTGCATGCCCCTGCGCACTGACCGCCAACGTCATCATCTCCCATTATGACAGTGATGCGGTTGTCAAGAGGGTGAAAGAAGCAATACACTCTGGAACGTGGGCAAACTTTCTCAGCTGGTTCTGGGCTTTGAGACGGAAAAACCTGAAGGCTGGTTTGGGAATTCCACGTGTTGCTTGATTATGCCCCCGAAAAGAAGGCTCCCCTGTTCGAATTTTATTAATTAATTTATGTTTTTTTTTAAATATAATTCAATATTATATAGTTCACAATAGTTAGGAATTTTCGATAATGTTGATATTAAATCTTGTGAGTATTGTATGCTCTTAGGGCGGTGTTTATTATTTTAGATAACACTTTTATGTTGTACTGTGATTTTTATGATTGAAATTATCGAATGAAGACTAATTGAATTGAGTGCCATTTAAATTGAAGAAAAGTAAAATTAACACTTCTGCTCGGCTTCTGACCCCCTGACCTGTTAAAGCTTGTGAAACACTGACCGGATCTTGTTCTCATACTCCAGTTCTTGGTCTCTTTGTCCCGTTAAAGCTCTCTGGTCAGGGAGACAGCAGGAAATGGCAGGCAGCAGGAATTGCAGGTAGGTAGTAGGCAGGAGGAGCAGGTAGACATAAATTGTAACTGGCATGGTTGAGTTGTGGGCGACCGATGAAAGGTCACTGGTGGGGCTCGTTGGTGCCAGTTAAATTGAAGTGCTTCTTATAAGTTTCAAAGAGAAACCTTTAGCTTGATTGTTGGTTCTGGTTTCTTCAGCCCCTTTTTTCAGACTGTAGACACCCCACTCCTGGTACCAAATGTTGTATACTGAAAGAGGTTGAGTCCAAGTAATTTTCAGTGAAGATTTATTGAGTAGCAGATTACATGGAAAGAGCCCCAACAGGAGCAGCCACCCTGCTGCTCATTATTATTATTAATTGGGTTTTATAAAGCGCAAACAACCCAGAGGCCTCGTAGCGCTGTGTATGGTCAGACTGTAAAATAATGTGAGTTAGAAGAACATACAGTTAAGAATGAGGAGAATTAAGTGAATAAGTAGATTTTTAGTTCCTTCCGAAATTTTAAAAGATTGGGTTCGCTGCGAAGGGAGATGGGCAAGGAGTTCCATGATTTTGCGGCGTTCCAAGAAAAGGAGCGTCCGCCCCATCTGGTGCGTCTGATTTTGTTAACAGTAGCTAAGGAAGCTGTGCTCGATCGTAGAGCTCTGTGGGGAAGGTAGGGGTTAGCCAAGGAACAGATCGTAGTTGGAGCGGTCTTCCACATGGCTTTGTGCATAATACACATGGATTTGAATAGCACTCTGGCTTTAATGGGAAGCCAATGCAGCTTCCTCAGAGCCGCTGTGCCCGATTCCCGTTGATTTAGACCCAGCAAAAGACGAGCGGCAGCGTTTTGGGCCACCTGCATCTTTCTTGTTGTGGCGATGGGAGCCCCTAAATATAGGGAGTTCCCATAGTCCAACCGGGACAGTATAATGGCTTGCACCATTATTCTGCGGGCTTCAAAAGGGAGAAGTGGCAGCACTTTCCTCAACATACGCATGAGCCCGAAACAAGTGGCGGACAGAATGGTAGCTTGTTGCAAAAAGCTGAGATTTGCATCCAGCCATATGCCCAAGCTCTTTATATGGGGTTTTGGTTGGGGCGGGGGGCCCATACATGGGGGCCAATCCATCATAGGGCTAGGGATGGTTGGATTACCTAACACCATGAGCTACGTTTTTTCGCCATTTAATTTCAAATGTGAGGCAGCCATCCACTGGGCAACCGCTACCAGACAGTTACTTAGGTTCAAACGGGAGGAGTCAGATTGATTCAAAGACACAACTAATTGTGTATCGTCGGCGTAGGTCACTATGCCTACGCCGAATGAGTGCGCTATGTCAGCAAGAGGCTGCATATAAATATTAAAAAGGGTAGGGCTCAAGGCAGAGCCCTGCGGCACGCCTTGAGCCAAAGGCCAAGTTTTTGAGTGGGTGGTGCCCTCAACAACCTCGAATGAGCGATTTTCCAGAAAAGACTGGAGCCAGTGCATAGCTTTCCCAGAAATTCCCATTTGGTGGAGGCGAAGTAGAAGGATGCTGGTGTTGACAGTGTCGAAGGCGGCACTAAGGTCGAGCAGCATGATTGCCGTAGTGCCGCCTTGATCCATTTGTTTCCTAGCCAGCTCGGTTACCGCCAAAAGAGCCGCCTCAGTTCCTAATTTAGGACGGAAGCCTGCTTGGGAATCATGAAGTAAATGATAGTTTTCTAGGAATTGAGTGATAGATGCATTAATATGTTTTTCTAAAAGTTTACTGACCCACGGAAGAAGAGAAATAGGTCGGTAATTGGCCATGTTCTCAGGGTCCAAGGTAGGTTTTTTCAGTAATGCCCTAACTTGTGCCTGTTTCCAAGCCGTGGGTACTGAACCCGTAGTGATAGAGGCATTCAGAATATTGAGGATAACCGGTTTGATGGAGTCCTTGACCTTTAATAACTGACAGGGGGGAGCAGGATCCGTGGGAGACCCAGATTTAATTTTCAGCATGAGAGCCTCTAGAGCTTCCTCATCAAGCAGCGGAAACTCATCTAGTTTGTGAGTCACGGTACTAGGTGAAATAATTCCTTTGTCCTGAGTGAGATTGGGAGCGTTAAAAGCCGATGCGATTTTCTGTATTTTATCATGGAAATATTCCGCTTGACTATCGCAGCGAGTCTGGGCTTTGCTAGGGTCAGTGGGAGTCGGGGGGATATCAATGAGAAATTTAGCTATTTGAAAGATTTCTCTAGATGAATTGGAAGCAGTAGCAATTTTTTCCTCGAAGTACAAGGCTTTGGTGCATCTAATTTCTGTTTTATATTTTTTGATGGCATCAAGATGAATGGTTTTGTCTATATTGCTCCTAGAGATTCTCCAATTCCTTTCAAGCTTCCTACATACCCTTTTTAATTCTTTGAGTTGGGGGGAGTACCACGGTGATGCCTTAGATTTGGTCTTTTCTTTAAGGGCTTTAATGGGTGCAATAAAATCCAGGGAAGCATGCATCCAATTAATGTAATTCTCATACTGGGAGGTCGGGTCTGTTTCACTTTGGGAGGGAGCCGAGGAGAGAGAGTTGGCCCATTGATCCAAGGAGATTTTCGACCAATCTCTACCTAACATGGTGGTGCGATGGGGGGCCTGGAGTGGCATGGCCGGCATCCACTGTAGAGGTATCAAAAAGTGATCCGTCCATGTGAGGGGCAGGGGGGTCCCTACCTTCAGTCTATGGTCATTACTGAAGACCCCATCTAAAAGATGGCCCTTTTCATGTGTGGGTTCAAAGCCCTTTTGTACAATCTGGAGAGCCGCCAGACTGTCCGGAAGCGCCTTGGCCGAGGAGTTATTAGGGTCATCTAGATGAATATTGATGTCTCCTAATAGAGAAAAGTAGGGTTTGTTAACTACCGACTCCCCGATAGTAGAATGGAGTGAGTCCAGGAATTCTCCCAATTGATTAGGGGGGCGATAAATAAGGGCGCCAGAGAATGAGACTGTAGGTGAGAACTCCAGTGTGAAAAACATACTCTCACAATTGGAGATAGTGGCCGGAGTGGTCCTACACACCAGCCCATACACCAACTGACTCAGGCACTCCAACATTCCACATCCCACCATTCTCTCATGCAATCATGCTGGCTGAGCAGCAGGATACCACAGTCGACCAAGCAGTCATGCACACTTTGGAGTGCATCACCTACTCCTCGTCCCGGACAACATGGGAGGCCAGCCCGCCCTGAGCATCCTGGCTGACACTTGGAATAAAATGATAATAACAGAAGTAACTTCTACTATTATCATTCATTTATCTCTTCAACACTGCTTCAAGAGCAGTGGGGCAATGCTCCTCCGCCTTAGCAGATGAGCCGCCACTGAAGTTAAAGAACAGTATCAATGTTCACAAAGTCCAATTGTGGTCTTGTACCTCTGCCTGATTCTTGACAATGATCTTTTTCCTTACTGGTAGAATTCTAAACAGTGGTGTGATTTTCCTCTAGAGCTTTGGTAGAGCCCTGTAGTTGCATTTTGTAGAACCTGTAGCTAACCCCCCATTGATGTGTGTACTATTTCATTTTGCTGTGATATTAAAATACTTAATAATAAGGCAGGCATTCTACTGGACAATGAACTATCGTGTCTGTTGTGTATCTGCTTGAGTGATTAATCTCTATTTTCCACATTGTCTCCTTTTAAAGCCTACGACTGCTCCCTCTTGCTACCCTGAGTCAAGTGCAGCCGAGGTGTACTTGGACTAGTTAGCAGAGCCATAGTAGGACAGACCTTGTGATACTAGAACTACCCCAGTTGTGGAACAGTAGCCACTGCCTGTTATGTGGCCACAGAACACAGTGTGAAAACTGTCATGGCAAATAGTTTATGCTACTTAAGGACACGGTTGATATATTTTGGCATGCACTTGCTTGGTGCAGAGCAAAAAATATACTAGCCTTTTTAAAGGCTTTAAAGACCATGCAAAATTGTAGTTATTGAGCACTTTGAGTGCCTGCGCAAACATTGGTAAATTTACCTCAAAGGTTTACCAGATGAATCCAGGTCACTAAGACGCGAATTTTCTAGATCCAGATTTTCAATTTAGAAATTGTCGTTTTCAGGTGTTTTAGTTCATTTCAACCGGATTAAGACTACAACTCCCATCATACACTCATTTGCTAAATTAAAGCCCAGCACTGGAAAATGGTGCCCCATTGACCTGTGTATCAGTAAACAATATTTTATCGTCATTGTTGTGAATAAATGGCTTCAGGTGCATAACTATTATATTACATGAGACTCTGTATCCTCCCCAGAAAGCATCTAGGCATTTATAACGAAATATTAGAGGGGCTAGTTATTCCCAGCACTTCACTGTGCATGTACAGAGCTCTCATGAGCCTTTTCTCAGCAACAAAGTGTAGAGAACCACAGTCAGGTGGTACTTAATATGTGCTAGTGGTTGTATGTAGTGGACATGGGCACAGGGGCTAATCAGATTATGACTCTGGGCAAGAGAAATAAAGGTGAAGAAAGGAAAAAGTGCAGAACAGGAAAAATGTGACAAAGGGAGAAAGTAGAGATGAAAAATAATCTACACGAGTAAGATAAAGAGACAGCAAGAATGGGGTGGTGGAAGTAAAAGGTATAAGAAGGAATCAAGACAAGGCAGTTTGGAATACAGGAATCTCAGCATTCAAAGGCGCTGCGCTCCACAGGAAACGTTTGATTCCTAAACCAATGTGTTTGGCATACTGATCACTAATCGGTTTGCCTTGTACACAGGGCTCCCTTTGTGTGCATTGTTTGCAGGCTGCAAATGGAATGCAGGTTGAAACAGACTTTCAATGAAAATGGAGGTGAACCTGGGGTACTGCTCAGAAGTTACACTGTTCAATGAGGTAAAGTGTGGGGCAAAGCCTGCAAGGCGGGAACCAAGTGCTCATCTGGTTTCCAGAGGTATTGGCTGTGCTCAAACAGACATAAAACAATGCAGAAAATGCTGCTTCATTGTGATGTGACTGTGTTTATAATAAACAGCTGCACCCGCAGCCACCACTTTACAAAACTATCCCATACAACTGAGTAATACCTACAATTCTACCACTGACTCCCCTAAATGAACCACCAATCTAGGCTGTAAAGTCATGGGCCCTAGACCCACAGACTAATTAAATGATGTCACAGGATGTTGTTACTAAACTGGCCACAAGCATATGTGCCCAGGCCTTTTTAGTGACAGGGTCAGCTGTCTTGTGACACCTGTGATGATAGGTGTGGGGTGGGTGTTAGGGAAACCTCAGGGAGGGGCTACTTCACTATGTGTCCAGCAGGGTACTACATTCCTTCCTAAATCCGTATGAAAATAATTTTTCATATGAATTTCTAAAAAGGATGTCTACCACAAGGCGCTGAGGGCCTGGGTAGAAGCAGGAAATGCCCCCGAGTTGGTGGTGGAGCCAGCTGGGGATGCAGATGGGCAAATGGATAGGCCAGCGTTTCCAGCCAGGGGAGGGTTACCGTCCCCACCTGGCAGTAGTATCTCTTCCAAAGACATGTCCCCCAGAGAGCTGGAAGACAAGGAGAGAAATAGGGCACACAAGCTGGAGATCCCTAAGCTTAAGATGAAGGGTCAGAGGGAAATAGAAAATTAACACGTTGTCCTTGGAGAGAGAGAGAATGAGAATGGAACATGAGAGGATGTTGAGGGAGTTAGAGATGAAGGCAAAGGGCTTACAGTTCAATCCCTCTGGTGGTGACGCGCCATCTGTGCCTTCAGAAGGCAGGGTATATATCCCCAAGGATGTCATCAAACATTTCCATAAGCATGAAGATAGTGGGCAGTGGTTTGCAGCCTATGAGATAGCAATGTTGGCCCACTGGGTCCCTGAGAAGAATTGGGGAGCTGGGTTGTGGGGCCGCTTTGTGAGTGAGGGGAGGGATACTTTGTTAGACCTACCCATTGAAAATAGGATGTCTTATGCCCACATGAAGGAAGCCCTGATGACAAGGTATGGTTTGGCCCCAGAACTCTATCAACAGAGGTGCAGAAATTTTAAGAAGCTGGAGGCAACCACTTGGGTAAAATATGTATTTTTCGTTTGCAGAGTTATGGATGGTTGGGTGAAGGGTAGCAAAGTGGATACTTTTGAAGGGCTCTATGATTTGATTGCAAGGGAGCACTTGTCTGCTATTTGTTTAGAGCTACGCCAGCATCTTATTGTTAGCAAGTTGACTAACCCTAGGAAGCTTGCTGAGGAGGCGGACCGCTGGGTCAGTACCAGGGTCCACAAGGGTCTTGTGGGAGATGCAGCCAAAGGTGGGCAGGGTCCCTAGCAGAAGAGTGGGGCGGACAAGGATAAACAGCGGGAGTTCCAGAAGGGCCCCAAAGTAATTCCCAAGGGAACCAAGGGAAGGGTTCCCAGCCTCCCCCTGAGAAGAAGTCAGAGCCCTCGACAGGTAAACCTATTCATAGGGGGCCAGCTACCTGCTTTCAGTGTAAGCAGGTGGGACACCATTGGTATGATCCCCAGTATCCCCAAAAGGGTCAGTATGTGCCAACCTGTGTACCACCCCATCAGATGGCCAGAGTAGCCCTGGGAGAGGAGGAGATGGGTGCCCAAGGTGGGTGGGGTCCCACAGAAAAGACCCTTGTCTCATTAGGAGACTTTGAGATGGTCCCTGAGACTCAGCTGCCTGATAACACTAAAAAGTACAGGCAGTGGGTGACTATCAATGGCCATAGAGTGGAGGCTCTTAGAGACACCGGAGCCAGTGTGACAGCTGTCAAGTGTCACTTGGGGGCAGATCTACAAGAAAGTGTTGCAGCACCGTACCTCAAGCCCTTTGGCTGCGCCCCGCTGTGGCACTTTCAGAGCACAGGAATGCAACATATCTACAATGATATGTCGCATTCCCTGTGCTGGTGCAGAAACAGCTGCCATGCGCCGGTGCAGGCACCCTTGCACCATGGTGCAAGGATGCCTGCGCCATGGGGAGATTGCTTTTGTTCAGGAAGTGAGCCCTTCCTGCACAAAAGCAATCACTGCAGGCATTTTCCTCTTTCAATGCGTGCTGTAGAATGCAACACGCATTGAAAGAGGAAAAAACGAGGAGAAATGAAAACATTTCTCCTTGTATCGCTTCGCTACGTGGCGTAGCAAGCTGACACATTTCCAGGTTTACGATTTCTCTTAAATCTGGAAATGCATCAGTGGACATGGGTGTTGTGTGGGAACACCCACAGAAACACGCATGTCCTGCCCCTAACACGCAAAGTGTTGCGTGAACAAGGGCGATATTTACAAGCACAGGTTAAGTCACGCAGGGTGACTTTACCTGTGCTTGTAAATATCCCTTAGTAGGCTGCGCCACTGGTGCGTCGCGCAACGTGATGCACCGGTGGCGCACATGGCTTGTAAATCGGCCCCGTTGTGTCCAAAGAGAAGGTTATCCCTCATACATTCTTCCCTGTAGTTGCAGCGGACAATTCACAGAGCCAGTGTGAGGTGGTTCAAGTTCCCTTTGAGTGGGGGGACTCTGGTACTCTTCAAGTAGCTGTGAGGCCAGCCATGCCTGTGGATTTGTCTGTTGGGCAATGATTTAGAGAACTCCCCATGGGCTAAGGTGGAGAAGAGGGCTCATTTGGAGATGTTGGGTCTGCCTGAGTGGGCGTGTTTGACTACTCGGTCTATGGCAGAAAGGGTGTTCAAGAGGTCCTGGAGCCTGAAAGTACAGCCGAGGAACCTGCCTTAAAGAGAAGAGGTAGGGGGGGCGGAAAACCAGCCCTCATTGTTCCCACGGTCCAGGAGGAGGTAGACCTTGTGGGGGATGCCCTGGAACCTACAAGGGAGCAAATTGCTAAACTGGGGGACATACCTGAGCTGACCCATTGGCACCAAGGAGGGCCCTCCACGGAGGAATTTTGTGCAGAGCTGAAGAAGTGCCCTTCTCGTGTGGGTTTGCGGCAACAGGCCACAAACCAGGCAGCAGGTGATGAGTCTGGATCACATTGGATCTACTGAGAGAACAACTTCCTGTATAGCGAGCCTAAGGTTGCTGAACCTGGGTCAGCCTGTGTGCTGGTGGTACCCCAGCGCTTCAGAGCCTTCCTACTGGGGTTGGCTCATGATGTACCTTTAGCTGGACATCTGGGGCAGGACAAGACCTTTAAAAGGCTTGTCACCCACTTTTATTGGCCCCAGATGCGGCAGAGTTCAGATACTCATTGTAGGACTTGTCAAACTTGCCAGGCAAGTGGGAAAAGTGGAAGGAAGCATAAGGCTCCTCTCCAACCTGTCCCTGTAGTCAATACCCCCTTTGAACGGGTGGGCATTGACATTGTGGGGCCACTGGACCCCAAGAAAACCATGGGCAACTGGTTTATCCTGTTCTTTGTGGACCATGCTACCCGGTACCCGGAAGCCATCCCGCTCAGGACAGTGACGACCCCTGTGGTGGGACGTGCACTGATGGGGATTTTATCCTGTGTGGCTGTGGTTCCCAAACTGTGCGCTGCGGCGCCCCGGTGCGCCGTAATGAGGTGCCAGGGGCGCCGCGCAGGGTGACCAACCGTCCGTAAATTCTGTCATTCTGGCCATCACAGGGAGCAGTGCTGCTCCCCTGTGAGAGGCCTCACCCCTGCTGCTGGAGGCGCCTCGCACTCCTCCAGGAGCACGAGAGCAGCCCCTCCCGCCCATTGTCATTCAGTATGCCGCTGATTGCCATTACTGAATGTCAATGGGGCAGTCTGGTGGTGTGACACCATGTGGCGGCCTCCTCCAGCCTCAGTGTACAGAAGGGCATTCTGTACGATAAAAAGTAAAACACCCATGCTGCAACGTTAGAAAACACTTCATTCAAAGAAGCCTGTAAAATAAGTTTAAAAGAACAGGTTATCGTTCTCTCACTGTCCTGTCATTTTAGAACTGAATTATTTTCAATATTGTATTCAACAAAGCCATGGTTGCTCTTTTGTTTTTTTTAAGGAACTAGCAACCATTGACAAAGCCAATAGTCCTGGCTTGTTGAGGTGTAATGATACTTGCTGGATGCAATGACAGAGACAACATAATACCAGTGAGGCGGAACACTATGCTAAGAGCAGATTTGTAGCCTAGGTGTTTTAAGCTGCGCTCTCAATTACGTCAAACACCCCCTTTGAAGAGACCCCCCAGTTTTTTTACACCGCTTAAAGCCCTGGAAATAACACCATGTTACAGTAACCTCACATCCTGGCACTATGCATCATGCATGACTCATGCCTTCTGCGTTTTCAGTCTGCCTATGTGCAGGGGCATAGTGAACTCTCCATCACCCGACCCCTTGCTGTAGTTCATTCTTGATGGGACTCTTATGCCTGCAACTCTGCAAACAAAGGCTCAGCTCATAATGTGAAAAGGTGGGTGAGTCAATAAGTGAAGGAATGTCTGAATGGCTGGATGGATTACTGAAAGGATGAATGTATGAATGAAAGGGGGAATGGATAGATAATGAAAGGATGGATGGATGAGTGAATGAATGGATGAGAGAAAAGGTAAATAGATGGATGTATGGGTGGAAGGGTAGATGTATGGGTGGAAGGGTAGATGGATGGGTAAAAGTGTGGATGGGTGTGTGAAAGGATGGATGGATGAGTGAAAGGGCAGCTGATGGGCGAGTGAATTGGTGGATGGGTGTGAAAGGATGAATGGGTGGATGAATGAAAGGGTAGATGATGGGCAGGTGAATGGGTGGATGGATGAATTGATAAGTGAAATGGTGAATGGATGGATGAGTGAAAGGGTGGATGCAAGGATTGATGAGTTAATGAAAGGGGTAGATGGACAAAAGGATGGATAGATGAGTGAAGTGAAAGGGTGGATGGATGAGAGAACGGATGGCTGGATGAGTGAACGGATGGTTGGATGAGTGAAACAATGGATGAGTAATAGGATCAATGGATGGATTCATGAATGGATGAGTAAATGGGTGGATAGATGGATGGATAAGTGAAAGGGGGATGGAGAGAGAAAGGGAGGATGAATGACTGAAAGGGTGAATGGGTGGAAGGATAAATGACTGGGTAAATGGATGAGTAAGTGAATGGGTGGATGGATGAGTAAGTGATTGGATGGCTGGGTGGAAGAGTGGATGCATGGATGATTGTACAGATGGATGGGGTGAAAGGGTGGGTAGATGAATAATGGATGGATGAGTGAAAGGGTGGATGGAGGGATGGATGAGTGAAATGATGGACGGAAGGATATACGGTGGATAGGTGTGCAAATGGTTGAACATGTTTGGATATAGATGGGCACACAGATGGAAGGACAGACCTTTTTAGTGTAAAAATAAGGCTGGGGATACTGATTACGACAGACCAAACTCAATGTTCCATTTTCTCAGAGCAGGTCTCAGTACCAAAAGGTACTGAAAGCAGCAGCTGGCATAAATAAGGGTTTGGGACCAGGCACTCTGTTGGGGAAAAAAACGATGGATTGGGATGCAGCCAAAGTGATTGCCAGTGGATGAGATTAATAATTCAAGCATTCCAACCAATATAATACCTTCATTTAGTCCCAAATACTTTAAGGAAGATAACAGGAGGTACACACCACCCAGCCACCCACCGGTAAAAAAATGGTGGGGAGCCACGGCCAACTTCCGATTAGGTCAGGGGAGCCACAGGTCAAAAAAGTTAGGGAACCACTGCTGTGTGGGGATCCCAAGAGAGGTGGTGTCTGGCCGAGGTAGGAACTTCCATTCCATAATTATATGAAGTCTCTGTGGAAGGAGTGTGGTGTTACCTATAAGTTCACCACTCCTTATCACCCACAAGGTAATGGGCTGGTTGAGAGATTCAACCAGACCCCTAAGTGCATGATTATGGGTCTTGAGGAACCTATAAGGCATAAGTGGGATGTCCTCTTGCCATGCCTTCTTTTTGCTTACCGTGAAGTGCCACAAAAGTCCCTAGGGCTCAGCCCCTTTGAACTGTTGTATGGACACCCGGTAAGAGGACCTTTTAGTCTGCTCAAGGAAGGCTGGGATCAATCTCCCAGGAAACCTCCCCAGGGTGTATACAGTTACATGCTGGCCTTCAGGATTCAAACAACTCGCTCAGGCGAATCTTGGAGCCAGCCAAGAGGACATGAAGCGGTGGTAAGATCAGAATGCCACTCTGATTGAGCTTCAGCCTGGACAGAAAGATTGGGTCATGGTCACTGTAGAGCCTTGTGCGCTCCAGGACAGGTGGACCGGACCATTTGAGGTGGTGGAGCGCAAGAGTGATGTCACCTATTTGGTGAACTTGCAGTCTCCAAGGAACCCCTTGCGGGTCCTGCATGTTAACCGCCTGAAGCCCCACTTAGAAAGGTCCAAAGAGGGCATGCTCCTAGCGACAGATGATGGAATGGAGGAGGAGACCGAGCCTCTGCCTGTCCTCCTGTCTGTAACCGAGGAAGATGGGTCAGTGGATGGTCAGCTTCTCTGCCACACTGACCCCTGATCAGCAGCAAGAATGTCGCCAACTGTTTTGGCAATTATCTGATTTGTTTTCCTTGATACCTGGTATCACAGAGTGGTGCGTCCATGATGTGGACACTGGGGAAAGTCCTCCTGTGAAGCACAAGGCTTACAAAGTGACTGACAAGGTCAGAGCTTACATTAAGGAGTAAGTCTCTAAGATGTTTGCCTTAGGGGTGATTGAGTCCTCTAACAGTCCTTGGGCCTGGCCAGTGGTTTTGGTCCCAAAGGCTGCCACGCCTGGTGCCACACCTGAACTCCGGTTCTGTGTGGACTACCGAGGACTCAATTCACTCACCAGGATGTTCCACGCACCCTATCCCCAGAGCTGATGAGCTCATTAATCAGCTAGGGGCTGCACAGTACCTCAGCACGTTTGATTTGATGTCTGGGTACTGGCAGATGCCTTAACTGATGGGGCCGAAGAGAGGTCAGCATTCTCCACACCAGATGGGCACTACCAATTCTGGATTATGACCTTTGGAATGAAGAATGCCCCAGCCACCTTTCAGAGGTTGATCAACCAGGTGTTGGCTGGACTGGAGGATTTCAGTGCCGCCTACCTGGATGACATTGCAGTGTTCAGCGCCAGTTGGAAAGAACACCTGCACCTCCTCTGGGAAGTGTTGATGGCACTGCGAAAGTCAGGCCTCAAGATCAAGGTGAGTAAGTGAAGTGCCAGATCGGGCAGGGTTCCAAGGTGTACTTGGGACACCAGGTAGGGAGCAGCAAGGTGGCGTCCCTGCAACCCAAGATTGAAACCATCCTGGCATGGGAACCCCCAAAGACTCAGACACAGATGAGAGCCTTTTTAGGACTCACGGGGTATTACAGGAGGTTTCTCAAGGGGTATGGCAACATTGTTGCACCCTTGACTGAGCTGACTTCCAGGAAGCAGCCCAAGAAAGTGAACTGGACTGACACCTGTCAGAAGGCTTTTGATGCCCTGAAGACTGCCATGTGCTCAGCACCCGTGCTTCAGGCACCCAACTTCTCAAAATAATTTATTGTCCAAACAGACGCTTCAGAGCGTGGTGTGGGAGCTGTTCTATCATAGATTAATGAAGAGGGCCTAGACCAACCTGTAGCCTTCCTCAGTAGGAGGTTACTTTCACGGGAAGAGAGGTGGACTGCGATTGAGCGTGAGGCATTTGCAGTGGTCTGGGCACTGAAGAAGTTGAGACCATACTTGTTTGGGACTCACTTCCTGGTTCAGACCGACCACAGCCCCCTCAGATGGTTAATGCAAATGAGGGGTGAAACCCCAAAGTTGTTGAGGTGGTTCATTTCCCTACAGGGGATGGACTTTACGGTGGAACACTGCCCTGGTACAGAACACGCCAATGCTGATGGTCTGTCCAGATTTTTCCACCTTAGTGAAGAGAACTCCCAAGGGGAAGGGTAGTTCTCTGCACCTTTCAGCTGGAGTGGACACATGTTAGACTTGGTATCATTGTTGTGAGTCTCCCTCCTCTGTTTTTGATCTGTTTTGCTGGTTAGATGCAAGTGCTCCCTATGTTAAATTATTTGACTAATTAGTGACTCCATGATTGGGTTATTTGATTTACTTGTCAGATCCTAGTATAGTGTACAATGTGTGCCCATGGCTTATATATCAAATGCTGTGGGTGGGCTTGCAGCACTGGTTATGCCACCCACAGAAGCAGCCTGTAAAGTGTGTCTAAGGTCTGCCATTGCAGATCCTGTGTGCCGTCTGTGACTGCCATATCGACTTGGCCGGTGCACCCACTTGCCAGTCCCTAAACCTTCCCTTTTCTTCATATCAGACACCCCTATGGTAGGCCCAAGGGCAGAGTGCATTGTAAGTATACGGTAGGACATGCCTTGGTGTGTGTGGCATGTCCTAATAGTGAATTACAGCCATTTCCGTTTTTCACTATTGCAAGGCTACCTGTTCTCCTTAGGCCGGAATGGGCAGTTTGATTATTACATCTTATAATCCTAACTGACCCAGGGAACATGGAAGAAGTTCGAATTTAGTATGCCTGTACTCAGAATGATAAAATAC
The DNA here is from genome assembly GCF_964263255.1 of Lissotriton vulgaris. Classification (NCBI taxonomy): domain Eukaryota; kingdom Metazoa; phylum Chordata; class Amphibia; order Caudata; family Salamandridae; genus Lissotriton; species Lissotriton vulgaris. The sequence continues at coordinate 2,873 of NW_028252358.1, read as the reverse complement.
ATCTTTTAGTGAAGTTGTTTTAACATTCTGTGTTTGAAAATACCACTTTTAGAAAGTAGGTATTTTCTTGCCTAACTTTCCAAGCCTGCCTCTGCTAGGTTGTATATTCTTTATCTGGAGTTTGAGTGACAGAGGCTGGGGGATTCCAGGAGACAGGGTGAGTCAGCACAGTGCTGAATAGAGAGCTCTACATACAGAGGGGAGTGAGGAGTTGCACCTGGGACCTGAATAGGCTGTGCCTTATCCCCACAATGCAGGCTCCACCTCCTGTGGTGTGTTTGATGTCCCTACCCTACACTGTGGAAGGAAAGAAGGATTCTTGTCAACAAATTGCTCCAGGACTGACCAGGACTGGTTTGGAATAGGCAGAGGCCTCTCTACCTTCAGAGAACAAAGAGAATTTCAGTATAAAATGGGGACCCTGATCCCAAGACTTGAGATCACTTCTGGGAACAAGACAAACCTTTTGCCAAGGAAAAGAACCAAGGAAGCTGCAGGAGTTTGGACTGCCCCTCTGCCAGTGTGCTATTTGCTGGGTTGGCCTGCAGTGGTCTCTTCATTGCCAAGGAAAGGAAAAGGAACTTTTTTAGAACTTTCATCATCTTGCAGAATATTTCTGCAAGGGCTTGAACAGGGCTACAAGACTTCACTACCAGCTCCCCCCCTGAATTTCCTTGCTGGGAATTCTATCTGCAGAAGCCTGTGTGTCACTGGCAGCGGGACACAACGGGAAGAAGTGTGTCCCCGTTGCAGCTGTTTGCCGTCTCATCACCGGAGAAGCGTGTCGCAGGGCCTGTCGCCGCTCCAAAGAACAGAGTTCGTTGCAAAGCCGTCAGGGCGTGCACGCATCGTCTTCCCATTGTCGCATCAAGGGCGCCATCTTTTCGCATTGCACCGGATCGTCACATTGCATCGACGCGCCATCTTGTCGCATCGCAACCGGAACGCATCACGAGAATCTACGCATCACCTCCTCTCCGGTAAGGGTCAAGACGCATCCCCTACTCTGCACAAGCATTGAGGAGTGACGCATCGTCTCCCCCGAAGCAAGGAACCGACGCATCTCCATTCCTGCAAACCTTTTGTTTGTTTTGCGTTATGCATCCAGGTACTTACTTGAGAACTATTTCGTATTTATCACCAACTTGAATTTAGCAACTTCTACCAACTTAACTTTAAGCCAATCTTAAGTACAGTATTGTGGACTTTTGTCGTTTGTGGTCTTGTGTTAAGTCTATATAAAGAATACTTATTTTTATAAAACCTGTGGGGTGTCCATCTGTAGTGTTTTCACTGTATTACTGTGTATATTCACAAATGCTTAACACACTGCCTCTGAGATAAGCCCGTCTGCTCGTGCCAAGCTACCAAGGGGGTGAGCAGGGGTTATCCAGTAGTGCAATCCCATTTGCCTGACTTCAAAGCAAGGGTCCCTATTTGGTCAAAGGTGTATACCATTGCCAACTAGAGACCCCCAGTTCTAACAATTGCGATTACCCAAATTGCAAATTGCTCAAAAGTTACACGCATCAGAAAGGCAATTTTGCGATTGCAAATGGCCGATTTTTGCAAATCGCACTGTTTGAGATCGCAAAATGGCTTGATGCATGTGCCCCTCAATGCCTTTTGCCTGTCTCTGAATTAATTTCTGGGGTGGATGATAGCTAGGCTTTGTGCATTCCCTCTAGACAGACACACACACAAAGGGAGCTTATGTTTGAATGATGAGCCACCCACATCCTGATGGGCCATCCTGGGGAGGATGGGATGGAGGAGCTGACACTTACACCTGAATAAGCTGTGTCCTGTCCTTACACCACAAAGGCCTGCATACCCTCCTGCAGAGAGTCTAAACCCAGGGCAGGAATCGCAGGGACTGTGTACTTCAAAGGCCTCTCTTTGAAGTCTCCCCCACTTCAAAGGTCCTACTGGTTAAAGAACTAGACCCCTGAGAAAACCAACTGCCAGGAAGAAGACCTGCTTTGCTGCTCCAAGGACTGCCACTCCGCTGGACTGATACTCTGCTGGACTCCTGCTTTGCTGCGCTGATCTGCTGTCTGCTGCCTGGGAGTGAGAATGACTGGACCTGCATCTCTCCATCTCAGAACTAAAGTGACTCCAAGGGCTTGCGGACTTTCCTCCTGATTGAAGTCTCAATGACATAAAATACTTCCAACTCACCTATTACAGCACCTTGACTCTGCCATTTGAGAAACTTGCCCTACAAATTGGAGACAATCTATTCCTGGGCCCTTGGTAGTAGGTATAAACTGCTACAACTGCCAAAATACATGCATCACTATCGTAGAACCACTCGGAAAAGGCGAATCTCCATCAACCCCAACTCATCGGTGCTGCTACGAGGTTCAAGGACAGTGCATCTCTGTCAATGCCAATGCAAAGCAGGCGCTGCGAGGACATTTTATCCCTATCAACACAAAAGGATCGGCGCTGCTGCGAGGATCGAGGACATCGCATCTCCAACAGCATGGTGCATCACGTCCATTCCTGATGCATCTATGACTTTGCAAGGTTTTGAGCCGATGCAATGCCTGCATCCTATGCATCAACACCAACGAGCACCTCCAACACCATTGCAGATTGTACTGTAACTCATGATTCCTGAGGGGCATCAACAATAAGCGACTAAATCATCAAGGGCCTTATTTATGAAGGCCTAGCGCCACCGGTGCATCACTTTTTCCCATGTTAAAAGTGACGCACCGGCGGCGCAAGGCCTTCATAAATAAGGCCCCAAGTATTTACTTGAGTGTGCCAGAGATGGGAAACACCCCTCATTGATTTGCTTTCATTGAGACTGAATGCTCAGGTTCCATGGTGTTGTGGTTTGGAGTCCAGGTCCAGAGGCCACA